>NW_027142236.1:5370000-5372500 GCF_036365525.1 Heterodontus francisci
GTCACTCCATAGTTGCCTCACAGCAACTGAAACAACACGGAAGGCAGCAGTTACGGGTTATAAGTCCAGATATATTGGCGTAGAAACTGGGCGCCACGGGTTGCCTTTGTCGGTGGGAGAGGTCATTGCACCTCACTGGACAGCTACCGCCCGCCTCAAACCGGGCAGCCCCCGGTCAATAAGGTTCTGTCCCGCCACAGTCTGCCTGCTTCAATGGGTGCTTGGAGCTCAGGGTCATTGCCCGAAAGGTGGACTGATACACCGCACCAAACAACATGAAAAAAGGAAAGAAGGTACCAGCCCTTCGCTTTGCAAGCTGGAACGTCAGAACTATGTGTCCTGGCCTGTCAGAAGACCTTACACAAATCAACGATTCTCGGAAGACCGCCATCATTAACAACGAGCTCAGTAGACTCAATGTGGACATTGCAGCACTTCAGGAGACTCGCCTCCCCGCGAGTGGCTCTCTAGCAGAGCAAGACTACACCTTCTTCTGGCAGGGCAGGGATCCTGAAGAACCAAGACAGCATGGAGTGGGCTTCGCCATCAGAAACCCCTTGCTCAGCATGATAGAGCCTCCCTCAAATGGCTCGGAACGCATACTGTCCATCCGACTGCTCACCACCTCTGGTCCAGTACACCTACTCAGCATCTATGCTCCAACACTCTGTTCCGCACCTGAAGCTAAAGACCAGTTCTATGAACAACTCCATAACATCATTAGCAGCATCCCCAACACCGAACACCTATTCCTGCTGGGGGACTTTAATGCCAGGGTTGGGGCCGACCATGACTCATGGCCCTCCTGCCTTGGGCGCTATGGCGTTGGAAGGATGAATGAGAACGGGCAGAGACTGCTTGAGTTGTGTACCTATCATAACCTCTGCATCACCAACTCGTTCTTTCACACTAAACCCTGTCACCAGGTTTCATGGAGGCACCCAAGATCACGTCGTTGGCACCAGCTAGACCTCATTGTCACAAGGCGAGCCGCCTTAAACAGTGTTCAAATCACACGCAGCTTCCACAGTGCGGACTGCGACACCGACCACTCCCTGGTGTGCAGCAAGGTTAGACTCAGACCAAAGAAGTTGCATCATTCCAAGCAGAAGGGCCACCCGCGCATCAACACGAGCAGAATTTCTCACCCACAGCTGTTACAAAAATTTCTAAATTCACTTGTAACAGCCCTTCAAAACACTCCCACAGGGGATGCTGAGACCAAGTGGGCCCACATCAGAGACGGCATCTATGAGTCAGCTTTGACCACCTACGGCAAAAGTGCGAAGAGAAATGCAGACTGGTTTCAATCTCATAATGAAGAGCTGGAACCTGTCATAGCCGCTAAGCGCATTGCACTTTTGAACTACAAGAAAGCCCCCAGCGATTTAACATCCGCAGCACTTAAAGCAGCCAGAAGTACTGCACAAAGAACAGCTAGGCGTTGCGCAAACGACTACTGGCAACACCTATGCAGTCATATTCAGCTGGCCTCAGACACCGGAAACATCAGAGGAATGTATGATGGCATGAAGAGAGCTCTTGGGCCAACCATCAAGAAGATCACCCCCCTCAAATCTAAATCGGGGGACATAATCACTGACCAACGCAAACAGATGGACCGCTGGGTTGAGCACTACCTAGAACTGTACTCCAGGGAGAATGCTGTCACTGAGACTGCCCTCAATGCAGCCCAGCCTCTACCAGTCATGGATGAGCTGGACATACAGCCAACCAAATCGGAACTCAGTGTTGCCATTGATTCCCTAGCCAGCGGAAAAGCCCCTGGGAAGGACAGCATTACCCCTGAAATAATCAAGAGTGCCAAGCCTGCTATACTCTCAGCACTACATGAACTGCTATGCCTGTGCTGGGACGAGGGAGCAGTACCCCAGGACATGCGCGATGCCAACATCATCACCCTCTATAAAAACAAAGGTGACCGCGGTGACTGCAACAACTACCGTGGAATCTCCCTGCTCAGCATAGTGGGGAAAGTCTTTGCTCGAGTCGCTCTGAACAGGCTCCAGAAGCTGGCCGAGCGCGTCTACCCTGAGGCACAGTGTGGCTTTCGTGCAGAGAGATCGACTATTGACATGCTGTTCTCCCTTCGTCAGATACAGGAGAAATGCCGTGAACAACAGATGCCCCTCTACATTGCTTTCATTGATCTCACCAAAGCCTTTGACCTCGTCAGCAGACGTGGTCTCTTCAGACTACTAGAAAAGATCGGATGTCCACCAAAGCTACTAAGTATCATCACCTCATTCCATGACAATATGAAAGGCACAATTCAACATGGTGGCTCCTCATCAGAGCCCTTTCCTATCCTGAGTGGTGTGAAACAGGGCTGTGTTCTCGCACCCACACTTTTTGGGATTTTCTTCTCCCTGCTGCTTTCACATGCGTTCAAATCCTCTGAAGAAGGAATTTTCCTCCACACAAGATCAGGGGGCAGGTTGTTCAACCTTGCCCGTCTAAGAGCGAAGTCCAAAGTACG
>NW_027142236.1:5377500-5395000 GCF_036365525.1 Heterodontus francisci
CACACACACCAAAGTCCAGGCCCTGAGACGTATATATATACACACTCACACACACCACAGTCCAGGCCCTGAGATGTATAAATATACACACTCACACCACAGTCCAGGACCTGAGACATATATACACACACAGACACCACAGTCCATGCCCTGAGAATAATATATATATACACACACACACACCACAGTCCAGGCCCTGAGACATATATACACACACAGACACACCACAGTCCAAGCCCTGAGACTTACATCTCTACACAAACACACACCACAGTCCATGCCCTGAGAATAATATATATATACACACACACACACACCACAGTCCAGGCCCTGAGACTTATATATATATACAAACACACACCACAGTCCAGGCCCTGAGACTTACATATATACACAAACACACACCACAGTCCAGGCCCTGAGACTTATATATATACACACACAAACACACCACAGTCCAGGAACTGAGACTTCGATATATATATATGCACACACACTACAGTCAAGACCCTGAGACTTATAAATATATATACACACACACCACAGTCAACACCCTGAGACTTATAAATATATATACACACACATTACAGTCAAGACCCTGAGACTTATAAATATATATACACACACACTACAGTCAAGACCCTGAGACTTATAAATATATATACACACAGACACCACAGTCCAGACCCTGAGACCTATATATATATATATAAACACACACACCACAGTCCAGGCCCTGGGGCATATATACACACACAGACACACCACAGTCCAAGCCCTGACACTTACATATATACACACACACCACGGTCCAGGCCCTGAGACTTGTATATATATACACACACACCACAGTCCAGGCCCTGAAACGTATATATATATACACACACACACCACAGTCCAGGCCCTGAGACTTATATATACACACACACACACCACAGTCCAGGCCCTGAGACTTATATACACACACAGACACCCCACAGTCCATGCCCTGAGACTTATATATATATAAACACACACACCACGGTCCAGGCCCTGAGATAGATATATATATGTGTATATATATATATGTACACTCACACACACCACAGTCCAGGCCCTGAGACTTATATATATATATAAACACACACCACAGTCCAGGCCCTGAGATAGATATATATATGTGTATATATATATATGTACACTCACACACACCACAGTCCAGGCCCTGAGACTTATATATATATATCTAAACACACACCACAGTCCAGGCCCTGAGACTTATATATATATATAAACACGCACACCACAGTCCAGACCCTGAGATAGATATATATATGTGTATATATATATATGTACACTCACACACACCACAGTCCAGGCCCTGAAACGTATATATATATACACACACAAACCACAGTCTAGGCCCTGAGACTTATATATACACACACACACCACAGTCCAGGCCCTGAGACTTATATATATATATAAACACACACCACAGTCCAGGCCCTGAGACTTATATATATATATATATATATAAACACACACACCACAGTCCAGACCCTGAGATAGATATATATATGTGTATATATATATATGTACACTCACACACACCACAGTCCAGGCCCTGAAACGTATATATATATACACACACACCACAGTCCAGGCCCTGAGGTATATAAATATATACACACACACACACCACAGTCCAGGCCCTGAGGTATATAAATATATACACACACACACCACAGTCCAGGCCCTGAGGTATATAAATATATACACAAACACACACCACAGTCCAGGCCCTGAGGTATATAAATATATACACACACACACCACAGTCCAGGCCCTGAGGTATATAAATATATACACACACACACCACAGTCCAGGCCCTGAGGTATATAAATATATATACACACACACCACAGTCCAGAACCTGAGAATTATATATATATATATACACACACACCACAGTCCAGGCCCTGAGAATAATATATATATAGATACACACACACCACAGTCCAAGCCCTGAGACTTACATATATATACACAAACACACACCACAGTCCAGGCCCTGAGAATAATATATATATACACACACACACACCACAGTCCAGGCCCTGAGACTTATATATATATACACAAACACACACCAAAGTCCAGGCCCTGAGACGTATATATATACACACTCACACACACCACAGTCCAGGCCCTGAGATGTATAAATATACACACTCACACCACAGTCCAGGACCTGAGACATATATACACACACAGACACCACAGTCCATGCCCTGAGAATAATATATATATACACACACACACACCACAGTCCAGGCCCTGAGACATATATACACACACAGACACACCACAGTCCAAGCCCTGAGACTTACATCTCTACACAAACACACACCACAGTCCATGCCCTGAGAATAATATATATATACACACACACACACACCACAGTCCAGGCCCTGAGACTTATATATATATACAAACACACACCACAGTCCAGGCCCTGAGACTTACATATATACACAAACACACACCACAGTCCAGGCCCTGAGACTTATATATATATACACACACAAACACACCACAGTCCAGGAACTGAGACTTCGATATATATATATGCACACACACTACAGTCAAGACCCTGAGACTTATAAATATATATACACACACACCACAGTCAACACCCTGAGACTTATAAATATATATACACACACATTACAGTCAAGACCCTGAGACTTATAAATATATATACACACACACTACAGTCAAGACCCTGAGACTTATAAATATATATACACACAGACACCACAGTCCAGACCCTGAGACCTATATATATATATATAAACACACACACCACAGTCCAGGCCCTGGGGCATATATACACACACAGACACACCACAGTCCAAGCCCTGACACTTACATATATACACACACACCACGGTCCAGGCCCTGAGACTTGTATATATATACACACACACCACAGTCCAGGCCCTGAAACGTATATATATATACACACACACACCACAGTCCAGGCCCTGAGACTTATATATACACACACACACACCACAGTCCAGGCCCTGAGACTTATATACACACACAGACACCCCACAGTCCATGCCCTGAGACTTATATATATATAAACACACACACCACGGTCCAGGCCCTGAGATAGATATATATATGTGTATATATATATATGTACACTCACACACACCACAGTCCAGGCCCTGAGACTTATATATATATATAAACACACACCACAGTCCAGGCCCTGAGATAGATATATATATGTGTATATATATATATGTACACTCACACACACCACAGTCCAGGCCCTGAGACTTATATATATATATCTAAACACACACCACAGTCCAGGCCCTGAGACTTATATATATATATAAACACGCACACCACAGTCCAGACCCTGAGATAGATATATATATGTGTATATATATATATGTACACTCACACACACCACAGTCCAGGCCCTGAAACGTATATATATATACACACACAAACCACAGTCTAGGCCCTGAGACTTATATATACACACACACACCACAGTCCAGGCCCTGAGACTTATATATATATATAAACACACACCACAGTCCAGGCCCTGAGACTTATATATATATATATATATAAACACACACACCACAGTCCAGACCCTGAGATAGATATATATATGTGTATATATATATATGTACACTCACACACACCACAGTCCAGGCCCTGAAACGTATATATATATACACACACACACCACAGTCCAGGCCCTGAGGTATATAAATATATACACACACACACACCACAGTCCAGGCCCTGAGGTATATAAATATATACACACACACACCACAGTCCAGGCCCTGAGGTATATAAATATATACACAAACACACACCACAGTCCAGGCCCTGAGGTATATAAATATATACACACACACACCACAGTCCAGGCCCTGAGGTATATAAATATATACACACACACACCACAGTCCAGGCCCTGAGGTATATAAATATATATACACACACACCACAGTCCAGAACCTGAGAATTATATATATATATATACACACACACCACAGTCCAGGCCCTGAGAATAATATATATATAGATACACACACACCACAGTCCAAGCCCTGAGACTTACATATATATACACAAACACACACCACAGTCCAGGCCCTGAGAATAATATATATATACACACACACACACCACAGTCCAGGCCCTGAGACTTATATATATATACACAAACACACACCAAAGTCCAGGCCCTGAGACGTATATATATACACACTCACACACACCACAGTCCAGGCCCTGAGATGTATAAATATACACACTCACACCACAGTCCAGGACCTGAGACATATATACACACACAGACACCACAGTCCATGCCCTGAGAATAATATATATATACACACACACACACCACAGTCCAGGCCCTGAGACATATATACACACACAGACACACCACAGTCCAAGCCCTGAGACTTACATCTCTACACAAACACACACCACAGTCCATGCCCTGAGAATAATATATGTATACACACACACACACACCACAGTCCAGGCCCTGAGACTTATATATATATACAAACACACACCACAGTCCAGGCCCTGAGACTTACATATATACACAAACACACACCACAGTCCAGGCCCTGAGACTTATATATATACACACACAAACACACCACAGTCCAGGAACTGAGACTTCGATATATATATATGCACACACACTACAGTCAAGACCCTGAGACTTATAAATATATATACACACACACCACAGTCAACACCCTGAGACTTATAAATATATATACACACACATTACAGTCAAGACCCTGAGACTTATAAATATATATACACACACACTACAGTCAAGACCCTGAGACTTATAAATATATATACACACAGACACCACAGTCCAGACCCTGAGACCTATATATATATATATAAACACACACACCACAGTCCAGGCCCTGGGGCATATATACACACACAGACACACCACAGTCCAAGCCCTGACACTTACATATATACACACACACCACGGTCCAGGCCCTGAGACTTGTATATATATACACACACACCACAGTCCAGGCCCTGAAACGTATATATATATACACACACACACCACAGTCCAGGCCCTGAGACTTATATATACACACACACACACCACAGTCCAGGCCCTGAGACTTATATACACACACAGACACCCCACAGTCCATGCCCTGAGACTTATATATATATAAACACACACACCACGGTCCAGGCCCTGAGATAGATATATATATGTGTATATATATATATGTACACTCACACACACCACAGTCCAGGCCCTGAGACTTATATATATATATAAACACACACCACAGTCCAGGCCCTGAGATAGATATATATATGTGTATATATATATATGTACACTCACACACACCACAGTCCAGGCCCTGAGACTTATATATATATATCTAAACACACACCACAGTCCAGGCCCTGAGACTTATATATATATATAAACACGCACACCACAGTCCAGACCCTGAGATAGATATATATATGTGTATATATATATATGTACACTCACACAAACCACAGTCCAGGCCCTGAAACGTATATATATATACACACACAAACCACAGTCTAGGCCCTGAGACTTATATATACACACACACACCACAGTCCAGGCCCTGAGACTTATATATATATATAAACACACACCACAGTCCAGGCCCTGAGACTTATATATATATATATATATAAACACACACACCACAGTCCAGACCCTGAGATAGATATATATATGTGTATATATATATATGTACACTCACACACACCACAGTCCAGGCCCTGAAACGTATATATATATACACACACACACCACAGTCCAGGCCCTGAGGTATATAAATATATACACACACACACACCACAGTCCAGGCCCTGAGGTATATAAATATATACACACACACACCACAGTCCAGGCCCTGAGGTATATAAATATATACACAAACACACACCACAGTCCAGGCCCTGAGGTATATAAATATATACACACACACACCACAGTCCAGGCCCTGAGGTATATAAATATATACACACACACACCACAGTCCAGGCCCTGAGGTATATAAATATATATACACACACACCACAGTCCAGAACCTGAGAATTATATATATATATATATACACACACACCACAGTCCAGGCCCTGAGAATAATATATATATAGATACACACACACCACAGTCCAAGCCCTGAGACTTACATATATATACACAAACACACACCACAGTCCAGGCCCTGAGAATAATATATATATACACACACACACACCACAGTCCAGGCCCTGAGACTTATATATATATACACAAACACACACCACAGTCCAAGCCCTGAGACTTACATATATATACAAACACACACCACAGTCCAGGCCCTGAGAATAATATATATCTACACACACACACACCACAGTCCAGGCCATGAGACTTATATATATATATACACACACACACCACAGTCCAGCAACTGAGACTTAGATATATATATATGCAAACACACCACAGTCCAGGCCCTGAGACTTAGATATATATATACACGCACACACACCACAGTCCAGGAACTGAGACTTAGATATATATATATGCAAACACACCACAGTCCAGGCCCTGAGACTTATATATATATATACACACACAGACACCACAGTCCAGGAACTGAGACTTAGATATATATATATGCAAACACAGCACAGTCCAGGCCCTGAGACTTATATATATATATACACACACACACCACAGTCCAGGCACTGAGACTTATATATATATACACACACACACCACAGTCCAGGAACTGAGACTTATATATATATATATACACACACACACCACAGTCCAGGAACTGAGACTTAGATATATATATATACACACACACACCACAGTCCAGGAACTGAGACTTAGATATATATACACACACACACACCACAGTCCAGGAACTGAGACTTAGATATATATATATGCAAACACAGCACAGTCCAGGCCCTGAGACTTATATATATATATACACACACACACCACAGTCCAGGCCCTGAGACTTATATATATATATACACACACACACCACAGTCCAGGAACTGAGACTTAGATATATATATATATATACACACACACACCACAGTCCAGGAACTGAGACTTAGATATATATACACACACACACACCACAGTCCAGGAACTGAGACTTAGATATATATATATACACACACACACCACAGTCCAGGAACTGAGACTTATATATATATATATACACACACACCACAGTCCAGGAACTGAGACTTAGATATATATATACACACACACACCACAGTCCAGGAACTGAGACTTATATATATATATATACACACACACCACAGTCCAGGCCCTGAGACCGATATATATATGCACACACACCACAGTCCAGGAACTGAGACTTAGATATATATATACACACACACACCACAGTCCAGGAACTGAGACTTAGATATATATATACACACACACACCACTGTCCAGGAACTGAGACTTAGATATATATATACACACACACACCACAGTCCAGGAACTGAGACTTAGATATATATATACACACACACACCACAGTCCAGGAACGGAGACTTAGATATATATATACACACACACACCACAGTCCAGGAACTGAGACTTAGATATATATATACACACACACACCACAGTCCAGGAACTGAGACTTAGATATATATATACACACACACACCACAGTCCAGGAACTGAGACTTAGATATATATATACACACACACACCACAGTCCAGGAACTGAGACTTAGATATATATATATGCAAACACACCACAGTCCAGGAACTGAGACTTAGATATATATATACACACACACACCACAGTCCAGGAACTGAGACTTAGATATATATATACACACACACACCACAGTCCAGGAACGGAGACTTAGATATATATATACACACACACACCACAGTCCAGGAACTGAGACTTAGATATATATATACACACACACACCACAGTCCAGGAACTGAGACTTAGATATATATATATACACACACACACCACAGTCCAGGAACTGAGACTTAGATATATATATACACACACACACCACAGTCCAGGAACTGAGACTTAGATATATATATATGCAAACACACCACAGTCCAGGAACTGAGACTTAGATATATATATACACACACACACCACAGTCCAGGAACTGAGACTTAGATATATATATACACACACACACCACTGTCCAGGAACTGAGACTTAGATATATATATACACACACACACCACAGTCCAGGAACTGAGACTTAGATATATATATACACACACACACCACAGTCCAGGAACTGAGACTACGATATATATATACACACACACACCACTGTCCAGGAACTGAGACTTAGATATTTATATACACACACACACCACAGTCCAGGAACTGAGACTTAGATATATATATACACACACACACCACAGTCCAGGAACTGAGACTTAGATATATATATACACACACACACCATAGTCCAGGAACTGAGACTTAGATATATATATACACACACACACCACAGTCCAGGAACTGAGACTTAGATATATATATACACACACACACCACAGTCCAGGAACTGAGACTTAGATATATATATACACACACACACCACAGTCCAGGAACTGAGACTTAGATATATATATACACACACACACCACTGTCCAGGAACTGAGACTTAGATATATACACACACACACACCACAGTCCAGGAACTGAGACTTAGATATATATATACACACACACACCACAGTCCAGGAACTGAGACTTAGATATATATACACACACACACACCACAGTCCAGGAACTGAGACTTAGATATATATATATACACACACACACCACAGTCCAGGAACTGAGACTTATATATATATATATACACACACACCACAGTCCAGGAACTGAGACTTAGATATATATATACACACACACACCACAGTCCAGGAACTGAGACTTATATATATATATATACACACACACCACAGTCCAGGCCCTGAGACCGATATATATATGCACACACACCACAGTCCAGGAACTGAGACTTAGATATATATATACACACACACACCACAGTCCAGGAACTGAGACTTAGATATATATATACACACACACACCACTGTCCAGGAACTGAGACTTAGATATATATATACACACACACACCACAGTCCAGGAACTGAGACTTAGATATATATATACACACACACACCACAGTCCAGGAACGGAGACTTAGATATATATATACACACACACACCACAGTCCAGGAACTGAGACTTAGATATATATATACACACACACACCACAGTCCAGGAACTGAGACTTAGATATATATATACACACACACACCACAGTCCAGGAACTGAGACTTAGATATATATATACACACACACACCACAGTCCAGGAACTGAGACTTAGATATATATATATGCAAACACACCACAGTCCAGGAACTGAGACTTAGATATATATATACACACACACACCACAGTCCAGGAACTGAGACTTAGATATATATATACACACACACACCACAGTCCAGGAACGGAGACTTAGATATATATATACACACACACACCACAGTCCAGGAACTGAGACTTAGATATATATATACACACACACACCACAGTCCAGGAACTGAGACTTAGATATATATATACACACACACACCACAGTCCAGGAACTGAGACTTAGATATATATATACACACACACACCACAGTCCAGGAACTGAGACTTAGATATATATATATGCAAACACACCACAGTCCAGGAACTGAGACTTAGATATATATATACACACACACACCACAGTCCAGGAACTGAGACTTAGATATATATATACACACACACACCACAGTCCAGGAACTGAGACTTAGATATATATATACACACACACACCACAGTCCAGGAACTGAGACTACGATATATATATACACACACACACCACTGTCCAGGAACTGAGACTTAGATATTTATATACACACACACACCACAGTCCAGGAACTGAGACTTAGATATATATATACACACACACACCACAGTCCAGGAACTGAGACTACGATATATATATACACACACACACCACTGTCCAGGAACTGAGACTTAGATATTTATATACACACACACACCACAGTCCAGGAACTGAGACTTAGATATATATATACACACACACACCACAGTCCAGGAACTGAGACTTAGATATATATATACACACACACACCATAGTCCAGGAACTGAGACTTAGATATATATATACACACACACACCACAGTCCAGGAACTGAGACTTAGATATATATATACACACACACACCACAGTCCAGGAACTGAGACTTAGATATATATATACACACACACACCACAGTCCAGGAACTGAGACTTAGATATATATATACACACACACACCACTGTCCAGGAACTGAGACTTAGATATATACACACACACACACCACAGTCCAGGAACTGAGACTTAGATATATATATACACACACACACCACAGTCCAGGAACTGAGACTTAGATATATATACACACACACACCACAGTCCAGGAACTGAGACTTAGATATATATATACACACACACACCACAGTCCAGGAACTGAGACTTAGATATATATATACACACACACACCACAGTCCAGGAACTGAGACTTAGATATATATATACACACACACACCACTGTCCAGGAACTGAGACTTAGATATTTATATACACACACACACCACAGTCCAGGAACTGAGACTTAGATATATATATACACACACACACCACAGTCCAGGAACTGAGACTTAGATATATATATACACACACACACCACAGTCCAGGAACTGAGACTTAGATATATATATACACACACACACCACAGTCCAGGAACTGAGACTTAGATATATATATACACACACACACCACAGTCCAGGAACTGAGACTTAGATATATATATACACACACACACCACAGTCCAGGAACTGAGACTTAGATATATATATACACACACACACCACTGTCCAGGAACTGAGACTTAGATATATACACACACACACACCACAGTCCAGGAACTGAGACTTAGATATATATATACACACACACACCACAGTCCAGGAACTGAGACTTAGATATATATACACACACACACCACAGTCCAGGAACTGAGACTTAGATATATATATACACACACACACCACAGTCCAGGAACTGAGACTTAGATATATATATACACACACACACCACAGTCCAGGAACTGAGACTTAGATATATATATACACACACACACCACTGTCCAGGAACTGAGACTTAGATATATATATAGAAACACACACCACAGTCCAGGAACTGAGACTTAGATATATATATACATACACACACCACAGTCCAGGAACTGAGACTTAGATATATATATACACACACACACCACAGTCCAGGAACTGAGACTTAGATATATATATACACACACACACCACAGTCCAGGAACTGAGACTTAGATATATATATACACACACACACCACAGTCCAGGAACTGAGACTTAGATATATATATACACACACACACCACAGTCCAGGAACTGAGACTTAGATATACATATACACACACACACCACTGTCCAGGAACTGAGACTTAGATATATATATATGCAAACACACCACAGTCCAGGAACTGAGACTTAGATATATATATATACACACACACCACAGTCCAGGAACTGAGACTTAGATATATATATACACACACACACCACAGTCCAGACACTGAGACTTAGATATATATATACACACACACACCACAGTCCAGGAACTGAGACTTAGATATATATATACACACACACACCACAGTCCAGGAACTGAGACTTAGATATATATATATGCACACACACCACAGTCCAGGAACTGAGACTTAGATATATATATATACACACACACCACAGTCCAGGAACTGAGACTTAGATATATATATATATACAAACACCACAGTCCAGGAACTGAGACTTAGATATACATATATGCAAACACACCACAGTCCAGGAACTGAGACTTAGATATATATATACACGCACACACACCACAGTCCAGGCACTGAGACTTAGATATATATATATGCAAACACACCACAGTCCAGGCCCTGAGACCGATATATATATATGTATTCACACCACAGTCCAGGAACTGAGACTTATATATATATATACACACACACACCACAGTCCAGGAACTGAGACTTAGATATATATATGCACACACACCACAGTCCAGGAACTGAGACTTAGATATATATATACACACACACACCACAGTCCAGGAACTGAGACTTAGATATATATATCTGCAAACACACCACAGTCCAGGAACTGAGACTTAGATATATATATCTGCAAACACACCACAGTCCAGGCCCTGAGACCGATATATATATGCATTCACACCACAGTCCAGGAACTGAGACCTATATATATATATACACACACACACCACAGTCCAGGAACTGAGACTTAGATATATATATGCACACACACCACAGTCCAGGAACTGAGACTTAGATATATATATACACACACACACCATAGTCCAGGAACTGAGACTTAGATATATATATACACACACACACCACAGTCCAGGAACTGAGACTTAGATATATATATATACACACACACACCACAGTCCAGGAACTGAGACTTAGATATATATATACACACACACACCACAGTCCAGGAACTGAGACTTAGATATATATATACACACACACACCACAGTCCAGGAACTGAGACTTAGATATATATATATACACACACACACCACAGTCCAGGAACTGAGACTTAGATATATATATACACAATCACCCCAGTCCAGGAACTGAGACTTAGATATATATATATACACACACACCACGGTCCAGGAACTGAGACTTAGATATATATATACACACACACACCACAGTCCAGGAACTGAGACTTAGATATATATATACACACACACACCACAGTCCAGGAACTGAGACTTAGATATATATATATACACACACACACCACAGTCCAGGAACTGAGACTTAGATATATATATACACACACACACACCACAGTCCAGGAACTGAGACTTAGATATATATATACACACACACACCACAGTCCAGGAACTGAGACTTAGATATATATATACACACACACCACAGTCCAGGAACTGAGACTTAGATATATATATACACACACACACCACAGTCCAGGAACTGAGACTTAGATATATATATACACACACACACCACAGTCCAGGAACTGAGACTTAGATATATATATACACACACACACACAACAGTCCAGGAACTGAGACTTAGATATATATATACACACACACACCACAGTCCAGGAACTGAGACTTAGATATATATATACACACACACACCACAGTCCAGGAACTGAGACTTAGATATATATATACACACACACACCACAGTCCAGGAACTGAGACTTAGATATATATATACACACACACACCACAGTCCAGGAACTGAGACTTAGATATATATATACACACACACACCACAGTCCAGGAACTGAGACTTAGATATATATATACACACACACACCACAGTCCAGGAACTGAGACTTAGATATATATATACACACACACACCACAGTCCAGGAACTGAGACTTAGATATATATATACACACACACACAACAGTCCAGGAACTGAGACTTAGATATACATATACACACACACACCACAGTCCAGGAACTGAGACTTAGATATATATATACACACACACACCACAGTCCAGGAACTGAGACTTAGATATATATATTCACACACGCACCACTGTCCAGGAACTGAGACTTAGATATATATATACACACACACACCACAGTCCAGGAACTGAGACTTAGATATATATACACACACACACCACAGTCCAGGAACTGAGACTTAGATATATATATATGCAAACACAGCACAGTCCAGGCCCTGAGACCGATATATATATACACACACACCACAGTCCAGGCCCTGAGACCGATATATATATATATATACACACACACACCACAGTCCAGGAACTGAGACTTATATATATATATACACACACACCACAGTCCAGGAACTGAGACTTAGATATATATATACACACACACACCACAGTCCAGGAACTGAGACTTTGATATATATATATATACACACACCACAGTCCAGGAACTGAGACTTAGATATAAATATACACACACACACCACAGTCCAGGAACTGAGACTTAGATATATATATACACACACACCACAGTCCAGGAACTGAGACTTATATATATATATACACACACACCACAGTCCAGGAACTGAGACTTAGATATAAATATACACACACACACCACAGTCCAGGAACTGAGACTTTGATATATATATATATACACACACCACAGTCCAGGAACTGAGACTTAGATATAAATATACACACACACACCACAGTCCAGGAACTGAGACTTAGATATATATATATGCAAACACAGCACAGTCCAGGCCCTGAGACCGATATATATATACACACACACCACAGTCCAGGCCCTGAGACCGATATATATATATATATATACACACACACCACAGTCCAGGAACTGAGACTTATATATATATATACACACACACCACAGTCCAGGAACTGAGACTTAGATATAAATATACACACACACACCACAGTCCAGGAACTGAGACTTTGATATATATATATATATACACACACCACAGTCCAGGAACTGAGACTTAGATATATATATATGCACACACACCACAGTCCAGGAACTGAGACTTAGATATATATATATACACACACACCACAGTCCAGGAACTGAGACTTAGATATATATATATATACACACACCACAGTCCAGGAACTGAGACTTAGATATACATATATGCAAACACACCACAGTCCAGGCCCTGAGACTTAGATATATATATATATACACACACCACAGTCCAGGAACTGAGACTTAGATATATATACACACACACACACACCACAGTCCAGGCACTGAGACTTAGATATATATATACACACACACACCACAGTCCAGGAACTGAGACTTAGATATATATATACACACACACACACCACAGTCCAGGCACTGAGACTTAGATATATATATATGCAAACACACCACAGTCCAGGCCCTGAGACTTAGATATATATACACACACACACACACCACAGTCCAGGCACTGAGACTTAGATATATATATACACACACACACCACAGTCCAGGAACTGAGACTTAAATATATATATCTGCAAACACACCACAGTCCAGGAACTGAGACTTAGATATATATATCTGCAAACACACCACAGTCCAGGCCCTGAGACCGATATATATATGCATTCACACCACAGTCCAGGAACTGAGACTTATATATATATATACACACACACACCACAGTCCAGGAACTGAGACTTAGATATATATATGCACACACACCACAGTCCAGGAACTGAGACTTAGATATATATATACACACACACACCACAGTCCAGGAACTGAGACTTAGATATATAAATATACACACACACACCACAGTCCAGGAACTGAGACTTAGATATATATATACACACACACACAACAGTCCAGGAACTGAGACTTAGATATATATATACACACACACCACAGTCCAGGAACTGAGACTTAGATATATATATACACACACACACCACAGTCCAGAACTGAGACTTAGATATATATATATACACACACACCACAGTCCAGGAACTGAGACTTAGATATATATATATACACACACACACCACAGTCCAGGAACTGAGACTTAGATATATATATACACACACACACCACAGTCCAGGAACTGAGACTTAGATATATATATACACACACACACCACAGTCCAGGAACTGAGACTTAGATATATATATATACACACACACCACTGTCCAGGAACTGAGACTTAGATATATATATACACACACACACCACAGTCCAGGAACTGAGACTTAGATATATATATACACACACACACCACAGTCCAGGAACTGAGACTTAGATATATATATACACACACACACCACTGTCCAGGAACTGAGACTTAGATATATATATACACACACACACCACAGTCCAGGAACTGAGACTTAGATATATATATACACACACACACCACAGTCCAGGAACTGAGACTTAGATATATATATACACACACACACCACAGTCCAGGAACTGAGACTTAGATATATATATATACACACACACCACAGTCCAGGAACTGAGACTTAGATATATATATACACACACACACCACAGTCCAGGAACTGAGACTTAGATATATATATACACACACACACCACAGTCCAGGAACTGAGACTTAGATATATATATACACACACACCACAGTCCAGGAACTGAGACTTAGATATATATATATACACACACACCACAGTCCAGGAACTGAGACTTAGATATATATATACACACACACACCACAGTCCAGGAACTGAGACTTAGATATATATATACACACACACACCACAGTCCAGGAACTGAGACTTAGATATATATATATATACACACACACACCACAGTCCAGGAACTGAGACTTAGATATATATATACACACACACACACCGCAGTCCAGGAACTGAGACTTAGATATATATATACACACACACACCACAGTCCAGGAACTGAGACTTAGATATATATATACACACACACACCACAGTCCAGGAACTGAGACTTAGATATATATATACACACACACACCACAGTCCAGGAACTGAGACTTAGATATATATATACACACACACACCACAGTCCAGGAACTGAGACTTAGATATATATATACACACACACACCACAGTCCAGGAACTGAGACTTAGATATATATATATACACACACACACCACAGTCCAGGAACTGAGACTTAGATATATATATACACACACACACCACAGTCCAGGAACTGAGACTTAGATATATATACACACACACACACCACTGTCCAGGAACTGAGACTTAGATATATATATACACACACACACCACAGTCCAGGAACTGAGACTTAGATATATATATACACACACACACCACAGTCCAGGAACTGAGACTTAGATATATATATATGCAAACACAGCACAGTCCAGGCCCTGAGACCGATATATATATACACACACACCACAGTCCAGGCCCTGAGACCGATATATATATATATATATATACACACACACCACAGTCCAGGAACTGAGACTTATATATATATATACACACACACCACAGTCCAGGAACTGAGACTTAGATATATATATACACACACACACCACAGTCCAGGAACTGAGACTTAGATATATATATACACACACACACCACAGTCCAGGAACTGAGACTTAGATATATATATACACACACACACCACAGTCCAGGAACTGAGACTTAGATATATATAT